>NC_092728.1:97202109-97240006 GCF_047496885.1 Scyliorhinus torazame | reverse complement strand
GTAGCGAGTTCCAGGCACCCACTACCCTCTGCGTAAAAAACTTGCCTCGTACATCTACTCTAAACCTTGCCCCTCTCACCTTAAACCTATGCCCCCTAGTAATTGACCCCTCTACCCTGGGGAAGAGCCTCTGACTATCCACTCTGTCTATGCCCCTCATAATTTTGTAGACCTCTATCAGGTCGCCCCTCAACCTCCTTCGTTCCAGAGAGAACAAACCGAGTTTATTCAATCGCTCCTCATAGCTTATGCCCTCCATACCAGGCAACATTCTGGTAAATCTCTTCTGCACCCTCTCTAAAGCCTCCACATCCTTCTGGTAGTGTGGCGACCAGAATTGAACACTATACTCCAAGTGTGGCCTAACTAAGGTTCTATACAGCTGCAACATGACTTGCCAATTCTTATACTCAATGCCCCGTCCAATGAAGGCAAGCATGCCGTATGCCTTCTTGACTACCTTCTCCACCTGTGTTGCCCCTTTCAATGACCTGTGGACCTGTACTCCTAGATCTCTTTGACTTTCAATACTCTTGAGGGTTCTACCATTCACTGTATATTCCCTACCCGCATTAGCCCTTCCAAAATGCATTACCTCACATTTGTCCGGATTAAACTCCATCTGCCATCTCTCCGCCCAAGTCTCCAGACAATCTAAATCCTGCTGTATCCTCAGACAGTCCTCATCGCTATCCGCAATTCCACCAACCTTTGTGTCGTCTGCAAACTTACTAATCAGACCAGTTACATTTTCCTCCAAATCATTTATATATACTACAAACAGCAAAGGTCCCAGCACTGATCCCTGTGGAACACCACTGGTCACAGCCCTCCAATTAGAAAAGCATCCCTCCATTGCTACCCTCTGCCTTCTATGGCCTAGCCAGTTCTGAATCCACCTTGCCAGCTCACCCCTGATCCCGTGTGACTTCACCTTTTGTACTAGTCTACCATGAGGGACCTTGTCAAAGGCCTTACTGAAGTCCATGTAGACAACATCCACTGCCCTACCTGCATCAATCATCTTAGTGACCTCCTCGAAAAACTCTATCAAGTTAGTGAGACACGACCTCCCCTTCACAAAACCGTGCTGCCTCTCACTAATACGTCCATTTGCTTCCAAATGGGAGTAGATCCTGTCTCGAAGAATTCTCTCCAGTAATTTCCCTACCACTGAAGTAAGGCTCACCGGCCTGTAGTTCCCGGGATTATCCTTGCTACCCTTCTTAAACAGAGGAACAACATTGGCTATTCTCCAGTCCTCCGGGACATCCCCTGAAGACAGCGAGGATCCAAAGATTTCTGTCAAGGCCTCAGCAATTTCCTCTCCAGCCTCATTCAGAATCTATTTGTTTTTTTTGGGGGGGGGGTGGGGGGGGGGGGGGGGATTGCAGTTTTTAAATATAAATTTAGAGTACCCAATTCTATATTTTTTTCCGATTAAGGGGCAATTTATTGTGGCCAATCCACCTACCCTGCACATCGTTGGGTTGTGGGGGTGAAACCCACGCAGACACGGGGAGAATGTGCAAACCCCACACGGACAGTGACCCAGGGCCGGGATTCGAACCCGGGTCCTCAGCGCCGCAGTCCCAGTGCTAACCACTGCGCCACATGCCGCCCTCAAAGTTTGTTTTAGTTTAGAAAATCCAGTCAAGTGTAAATAGACCCACACTCCAAAGCTACAACTTTGTTCAGTTAAAAGCGGTCCGCGGGGTTTGATTTGTTCTTGAAGTGAAAGAAAAGCTAACATTTCTATAGCACCTTCCACAGCCTCTGGACACCCCAAAGTGCTTTATCGCCAGTGAGATATGTTCAAAACGTACCCTTTGTCATTCCAGGGATGTGGCAACCGGTCTCTGCACAGTGAGGTCCCGTGTGTTGTTTCTCGCGGTGTTCCGTCCACCCGAGAGGACTCATGCGGCCAGGGTTTAATATCTCATTTGAAAGGTGGCACCTTTGACGGTGCAGCACCCTCCCGGTGCTGCCCTGAAGTAGATACTTGCGGCTGCCACCATGCTGCGGCGCGGTATGTCGCGTTTTGACTTCACTGGGCGTATGGGTGTTCAGCCGGGCACCGGGGCTCAAGTCCAAACCATGACTGATGAGACGGAGGTTTCACTCCTCTGCGGATTGCAAAGGCACAATAGCCAATTCATTTGGAGATTTTCAATCAAACATTGCCGGCCACTCAGTCTTTTGGGGGCATTGGGCGAGGAAAGACTGAGGCCCCTAAATTGGCACTGAATCCAAGAAACCACAGGGTAGAGCAGTGCTGTGCTGGCTTAGTTGGGAGGACCCTTCTGAAGTGGGTACGGAGGCGCAATGTTGGGGTCGACTGCATGGACTTTTACTTTGCACCTTGTTCCTTTGTGGAGCATATTCGAGATGGTGGCTCGGAGGAACTGTGACTGGGTCGGTAATCCAGAGACCGAGGGAGGGTAATGCTCCGGGGACCCAGCAGATGGTTACAAAATTCTGTAAAGGTCTAGATGACCCATGAAACCATTGTCGATTGTTGTAAACACCCATCTGGTTCAGTAAGGTCCTTTAGGGAAGGAAATCTGCCATCCTCACCTGGTCTGGCCCACATGTGACTCCGGATCCACAATCAACCGCTCAGTTCAAGGGCGGTTAGGGCTGGGAAATAAGCGCTGGCCCAGCCATGTCAATGGTGCTGGCACGGGGCACCTCAGATGGAAGATTTCCCACTTGTCAAGGAGTAATACCCTGTACAACAGTGGGGTAGTGGCAAAGTCACTGGACAGGCAATCCCAAGGTCCAGACGCATGCTCTTGGTAAATGGATTCAAATCTCACCTTTAATGGAAATTAAAGTCAACTAATTAATTAATTAGGAATTGCACAGTGGTTAGCACTGTTGCTTCACAGTTCCAGGGACCAGGGTTCAATTCCTGGCTTGGGTCACTGTCTGTGCGGAGTCTGCACGTTCTCCCCGTGGCTGCGTGGGTTTCCTCCGGGTGCTCCGGTTTCCTCCCACAGTCCAAAGATGGTCTGGTTTCCTCCCACAGGTCCCGAAAGACGTGCTGTTAGGTAATTTGGACATTCTGAATTCTCCCTGTATACCCGAACAGGCACCGGAGTGTGGCGACAAGGGGCTTTTTACAGTAACTTCATTGCAGTGTTAATGTAAGCCTACTTGTGACAATAAAGATTATTAATTAAATTAATCGTGACTGTTAAACTATCATCGATTGTTGTTAAAAACCCATCTGGTTCAGTAAGGTCCTTTGGGGAAGGAAATCTGCCGTCCTTACCTGGCCTGGCCTACATGTGACTCCAGACCCACAGCAACGTGGTTGATTACTTACTGCCCTCTGAAATGGCCAGCAAGCCAAGGGCAATTAGCGACGAGCCACAGATGCTGGCCTTGCCAGCGACCCCCACATCCCGTGAAAGAATAAATAAGCCCATTGATGCCACAGCATGCCAGGCACAAACCGGGCGCTGCGATGGGTTGGGAATGCCCCATCTCAGACCCTTGCAGAGGCACTGGGTGAACGGCCTGCATTTCACTCGAGCAGGAATCGAGTTGTCACCAGAGGGCGCTCTCACACATTAGACTCCAGTCTCCATTCCCAGCGAGTGAAATGAGCAAAAGTAACTGGCAATAAAAACACCCCCACCCCAAAATAGCCCCATCCATAACTGGCCATGTTCAAATGTGCCGAAGCAGATTGGGTGAAGTGCTTCGGGGGAGAGGGTTTACTATTAAATGGATCTTTGTTGCCTATCTCTTATAAAGATTTAAAAGAAGGTCACGCATTTCTACTGCGCTACAGCATCCCCCATCCCCACTCCAGGAGAACTTTACAGCCGATGATGTGTTATGTCATAATGTAGCAAACTTGGCTGAAACTTTGTGCACAGCAGGTTGCCACAGACAGCAGTGTGAGAATGTCCAGATATTGTGTTCTCATGCTGTTATTTGAGGGGTGGCTATTGGGGGGGGGGGGGGGGGAGGGCCCAATCGATCTCCCCTAGGGACGGTGAGCTTCCCCGCGAATGGGGGGAGGCCCACTCGCTGGAGCTGATAGGTTGGGACCGGCATGGTCGGCAGTCCCCGTTGACCTTTGTGCCGTGTGCCGAGTTCACCCTTTTCTTTTGGCTGAAAATAAATTGCCGTTTGGATTTACCTTTTCGGGTCTCCTGAACTTTTATAAGGTGCCACTCCAGGGACTCCAGAAACCCGCATTCCCTGCGATGGACTGAATCCTGAGGTGGCAGCATCGAGCATCCTGAACATCGAACATTACAGCACACAACAGGCCCTTCGGCCCTCGATGTTGTGCCGAGCATTGTCCGAAACCAAGATCAAGCTATCCCACTCCCTGTCATTCTGGTGTGCTCCATGTGCCTGTCCAATATCCACTTGAAAGTTCCTAAAGTGTCCGACTCCATCACAGCAGGCCGTCCATTCCACACCCTAACCACTCTCTGAGTAAAGAACCTACCTTGGACATCCCTCCTGTATCTCCCACCCTGAATCTTATAGTTATGCCCCCTTGTAACAGCTACATCCACCCGAGGAAATAGTCTCTGAACGTCCACTCTATCTATCCCCCTCATCATCTTATAAACCTTTATTAAGTCGCCTCTCATCCTCCTCCGCTCCAAAGAGAAAAGCCCTAGCTCCCTCAACCTTTCCTCAAAACACCTATCCTCCAAACCAGGCAGCATCCTGGTAAATCTCCTTTGCACCCTTTCCAATGCTTCCACATCCTTCCCATAATGAGGTGAACAGAACTGCACACAATACTCTAAATGTGGTCTAACCAAGGTCTTGTACAGTTGCAGCATAACCCCGCAGCTCTTAAATTCAAGCCTCCTGTTAATAAACGCTAACACACGATAAGCCTTCTTCACGGCTCTATCCACTTGAGTGGCAACCTGCAGAGATCTGTGCACATGAACCCCAAGATCTCTCTGTTCCTCCACATTCCTCAGAAGCCTGCCGTTGACCCTGTAATCCGCATTCAAATTTGTCCTACCAAAATGAATCGCAAGTGTAACTTTCTCATTTGTGGAGTATATTAGATATCGCCTTACGCCAGCCCATAAGGAGATTGAGACAGGCAGGGTGTATCTATGATGGATGATCAAATGGAATGGCTGTATTCCACCTCTCAGGCGGATGTCAATGATCCCATGCCACAATTGTGAAGGAGAGCAGGAGAGTCATTCCTGACCAACATTTTTTTCATTCACGGGATATGGGTGGTCGCTGGCTGGGCCAGCATTTGCTGCCCACCCTAATTTTAATAATAATAATCGCTAATTGTCACAAGTAGGCTTCAATGAAGTTACTGTGAAAAGCCCCTAGTCGCCACATTCCGGCGCCTGTTCGGGGATTGCCCTAGAGAAGGTGGCTGTGAGCTGCCTTCTTGAATTGTAGTCCATGTGGTGCTGATATGCTTCCAGGTCTGTTAGAAAGGGACTCCCACACCAGTTCTAAGTCAGGGTGGTTTGTGGCTTGGAGGGGAATTTGCAGGTGGCGGTGTACCCATGCAAAGCTGCCCTTGCTTTTCAGATGATAGCGGCTGTGGGTTTGGAAGGTGCTGTTGAAGGAACCTTGGTGAGTTGTTGCAGTGCCGAACTTAACAACACAATTAAAGCCGTTACACACTTTGCTGCGTGTCAAACATGAATGTGAAAACGCAAACAACAAGGTAAAAGAAGCCATCCAGAAGTTAGAGCTGCTGGTTGATTCGAATCTGAAACTGAACTTACAACTTGCTTGTGATGCCTCACCCTATGGGTTTGGTGCCACCGTCGCGCACATATTGCCTTCAGGGGAGGGACTCACCATAGCATTTGCTTCATGAACGCTTAGTAGCACAGAAACGAATTACGCTCAGCTAGAAAAAGAGGTTTTGAGCATGATGTTTGCGCTAAGAAGGCCCCACCATTACCTTTATGGTCGTTATTTCGCTCTCTTGACGGATCATCGAACTTTGGTCCCAATCTTTGACCCGTATAACGGTATACCTTCTTTGGCAGCAGGTAGATTACAAAGATGATATTGCCGGCACACACACAATAACCAATACTGCAAGTCAGAGCACGATTTGTCACGATTGTCATTACAAGGCAAGCATGAACCGGAAGAACATTTCGTCGACATTCTGTATTTCGTGCTCGTGGATCACGTTCTTCTCTAGTTCAAAGATACACATGAATAGACCCCCCCCCCCCCCTCCCGCCCGCTGACAGCTTAATTCTTCTCGAAGAAGTCGATGAACAGCTGCCACCTCCGAGCAAACCCCTGCAATGACCCCCCTCAAGGGAGGCAAAGGCCAGGACCATAAGACCATAAGACATAGGAGCAGAATTAGGCCACTCGGCCCATCGAGTCTGCTCCGCCATTCAATCATGGCTGATATTTTCTCATCCCCATTCCCCTGTCTTCTCCCCATGACCCCTGATCCCCTTATTGATCAAAATCCTATCTATCTCTGTCTTAGACACTCAGTGAATTGCCTTCTGCGGCAAAGAGTTCCACAGATTCACCAGCCTCTGGCTGAAGAAATTCCTCATCTCTGTTTTAAAGGATCGTCCCTTTAGTCTCAGATGGTGTCCTCTGGTTCTAGTTTTTCCTACAAGTGGAAACATCCTCTCCACGTCCACTCTATCCGGGCCCCGCAGTATCCTGTACGTTTCAATAAGATCCCCCCTCATCCTTCTAAACTCCAACGAGTACAGACCCAGAGTCCTCAACCGTTCCTCATACGACAAGCTCTTCATTCCAGGGATCATTCTTGTGAACCTCCTCTGGACTCTTTCCAAGGCCAACAATTCTTTCCTTAGATACAGGGCCTAAAACTGCTCACAATACTCCAAATGGGGTCTGACCAGAGCCTTATACAGCCTCAGAAGTACATCCCTGGTCTTGTATTCTTGACATGAATGCTAACATTGCATTTGCCTTCTTAACTGCCGACTGAATCTGCACATTAACCTTAAGAGAATCATGAACAAGGCCTCCCAAGTCCCTTTGTGCTTCTGATTTCCTAAGCATCTTCCATATATCTTTATATTATTTATAAAATAGCCTCCGTCTCCATTTCTCCTTCCAAAGTGCATAACCTCACACTTTTCCACATTGTATTCCATCTGCCACTTCTTTGCCCACTCTCCTAGCCTGTCCAAGTCCTTCTGCAGTCTCCCTGCTTCTTCAATACTACCTGCCCCTCTACAGATCTTTGTGTCGTCTGCAAACTTAGTACAGTGCCTTCAGTACCTTCCTCCAGATCATTAATGTATATTGTGAAAAGTTGTGGTCCCAGCATAGGACGTCGGCCTCTCTCACCCCCTGGGCTGCGGGTTTTCCGACTCACTGAAGATCGCCACCTCTGGACTCGTCACCACCCTCACTTGAAAGACCTCTGACATGACGTCAGCAACTTCCTGCCAAAACATATGGATGGCCAGCAGGACCCCCCGCACAGCGCCCACACCTATACTCCACCTCCTCAAAGAACATGCTCTTCCGGGCGACAGTCATGTGTGCCCTGTGGACCACCTTAAACTGTATCAGGCTGAGCCTGGCGCACGACGAGGATGTGTTAACTCACCTCAGGGATCCTTCCCATAACCCGGCCTCCAACTCCCCACCCAGCTCCTCTTCCCACTTTCTCTTCACCTCCCCTATCGGGGTTCCCTCCAGCAGCTCCGTATAGATCTCTGAGACCTTCCCCTCTCCTCCTCCTGTTCTCGACACCACCGTATCCTGCAGCCCCTGGTGGGGGCAGGTGCGGGAAGGTCGAAACCTGTCTTTGCACAAAATCCCTCACCTGCAGATACCGGAACCCATTCCCACCTGACAACTCCAACTCCTCCTCCAAGCTCGGGAAACCCTCATCAATAAGGGGATCTCCAAATCTCTCGAACCCTGCCTGCTGCCACCTCTGAAACTCCCCATCCAGCACCCCGGAGCGAACCGGTGCTTATCACATATCGGTGCTCGCACCGACACCCCCCCCCCCAACCCCATATGCTGCCTCCTCCACTGAATGTAAGCCTACTTGTGACAATAAAGATGATTAGATTATGTGCCGTGCCTGATGTGATCCTCGCGAAGGCAGGCCCAATGTCACTCACCGTACAGACGGATGATGAAAGAGGTTGGCAATGCCACACTGATCAGCTTCACAAAGGCAATTTGCAGAAGCCTATCAGGAGGTTCTTCCCTTGGAAAATCTAGAGAGCGGTACTTCGGAAGAGAGAGCAGACACAGAGGCAAGTTCAGATTCTCTTTCTGAGGACCTTCCAATACTTATCGAGATGGACACTGAAATAATTACCCAGGAGTTACCACCTGCTGAAGGAAAAGAGGACATCTCCAAAGTATTGAGCAGCCAAATTCCGGAATTCCGGAATGCAGAATTCAACCAAAAGGGAGAGATGTCCACCACAGAGATTACCTTATTAAATTGTATTTATGTACAGAAATAGTGCATAAATGGATCGATGGGGGTGGCATGTGTCGCAGTGGTTAGCACTGGGACTGGGTTAGCCCTGCAGCCTCACGAGGTCCCAGGTTCGATCCCGGCTCTGTCCGTGTGGAGTTTGCACATTCTCCCCGTGTCTGCGTGGATTTCGCCCCCATGACTCAAAGATGTGCAGGGTAGGTGGATTGGCCACGCTAAATTGCCCCTAAAATTTGGAGAAAAAAAAATTGGGTACTAAAAAATTGTACTGAATAAATAAATAAATAAATAGATCTATTGTATAAATGTTAATCGTTATCGTTGCTTTAATGAAGTAAAGGGAGGGGGCTGTTATGTATCCATGGAATAGAATTGTCCCGGTGCAGAAGGAGGCCATTCAGTCCACCAAGTCTACACTGACCCTCTTAAAGAGCACCCTAGGGAGGCCCACTCCCTTCGCCCTCTCCCCATAATCCCACCTAAACTGCTCATCCCTGGGCGCTGAGGGGCAATTTATCACGGCCAATCCACCTAACCTGCACATCTTTGGACTGTGTGAGGAAACCGGAGCACCCGGAGGAAACCCACGCAGACACGGGGAGAACGTGCAGACTCCGCACAGACAGTGACCCAAGACAGTGATCCACACAGATAGGGCTGGAATGTGCCGGAAGGGCGGTGCATTTTCAGGGCCAATATTTTTAAAGTTCAGGTAAGGCTGCAGTGTAAATGGAATAGCAGAAACTGCTGTTGATTTTGTGTTCCTTGTCTTTAGAGATGACGAGGCAGAAGATGCCGCCGGCTCGTGACAAGGGTGAGAGAGAATGGGAAAGGCCCGAGCGGGATGTTCAGGTGAGCCATAGATGTTGATGCAGGAAATTACGGACTGCTCACCGTGCAGCACTCTCACCGTGCAGCACACTCTCACCGTGCAGCGCACTCTCACCATGCAGCACTCACCGTGCAGCACTCTCACCGTGCAGCACTCTCACCGTGCAGCACTCTCACCGTGCAGCACTCTCACCGTGCAGCACTCTCACCGTGCAGCACTCTCACCGTGCAGCACACTCTCACCGTGCAGCGCACTCACCGTGCAGCACACTCTCACCACCGTGCAGCACTCTCACCGTGCAGCACTCTCACCGTGCAGCACTCTCACCGTGCAGCACTCTCACCGTGCAGCACTCTCACCGTGCAGCACTCTCACCGTGCAGCACTCTCACCGTGCAGCACTCTCACCGTGCAGCACTCACCGTGCAGCACTCTCACCGTGCAGCACTCTCACCGTGCAGCACTCTCACCGTGCAGCACTCTCACCGTGCAGCACTCTCACCGTGCAGCACTCTCACCGTGCAGCACTCTCACCGTGCAGCACACTCTCACCGTGCAGCACACTCTCACCGTGCAGCACTCTCACCGTGCAGCACACTCTCACCGTGCAGCACTCTCACCGTGCAGCACTCTCACCGTGCAGCACTCTCACCGTGCAGCACACTCTCACCGTGCAGCACTCTCACCGTGCAGCACTCTCACCGTGCAGCACTCTCACCGTGCAGCACTCACCGTGCAGCACACTCTCACCGTGCAGCACTCTCACCGTGCAGCACACTCTCACCATGCAGCACACTCACCGTGCCGCACTCTCACCGTGCAGCACTCTCACCGTGCAGCACTCTCACCGTGCAGCACTCTCACCGTGCAGCACTCTCACCGTGCAGCACTCTCACCATGCAGCACTCTCACCGTGCAGCACACTCTCACCGTGCAGCACTCTCACCGTGCAGCACTCTCACCGTGCCGCACTCTCACCGTGCAGCACTCTCACCGTGCAGCACACTCTCACCGTGCAGCACTCTCACCGTGCAGCACTCTCACCGTGCAGCACTCTCACCGTGCAGCACTCTCACCGTGCAGCACTCTCACCGTGCAGCACACTCTCACCGTGCAGCACACTCTCACCGTGCAGCACTCTCACCGTGCAGCACTCTCACCGTGCAGCACTCTCACCGTGCAGCACTCTCACCGTGCAGCGCTCTCACCGTGCAGCGCTCTCACCGTGCAGCGCTCTCACCGTGCAGCGCTCTCACCGTGCAGCACACTCTCACCGTGCAGCACTCTCACCGTGCAGCACTCACACCGTGCAGCGCTCTCACCGTGCAGCGCTCTCACCGTGCAGCACTCTCACCATGCAGCACTCTCACCGTGCAGCACACTCTCACCGTGCAGCACTCTCACCGTGCAGCACTCTCACCGTGCAGCACACTCTCACCGTGCAGCACACTCTCACCGTGCAGCACACTCTCACCGTGCAGCACTCTCACCGTGCAGCACTCTCACCGTGCAGCACTCACACCGTGCAGCGCTCTCACCGTGCAGCGCTCTCACCGTGCAGCACTCTCACCGTGCAGCACTCTCACCGTGCAGCACTCTCACCGTGCAGCACTCTCACCGTGCAGCACTCTCACCGTGCAGCGCTCTCACCGTGCAGCACTCTCACCGTGCAGCACACTCTCACCGTGCAGCACTCTCACCGTGCAGCACTCTCACCGTGCAGCACACTCACCGTGCAGCACACTCTCACCGTGCAGCACTCTCACCGTGCAGCGCTCTCACCGTGCAGCACTCTCACCGTGCAGCACTCTCACCGTGCAGCACACTCTCACCGTGCAGCGCTCTCACCGTGCAGCACTCTCACCGTGCAGCACTCTCACCGTGCAGCACACTCTCACCGTGCAGCACACTCACCGTGCAGCACACTCACCGTGCAGCACACTCTCACCGTGCAGCACACTCACCGTGCAGCACTCTCACCGTGCAGCGCTCTCACCGTGCAGCACTCTCACCGTGCAGCACTCTCACCGTGCAGCACTCTCACCATGCAGCACTCTCACCGTGCAGCACACTCACCGTGCAGCACTCTCACCATGCAGCACACTCTCACCGTGCAGCGCTCTCACCGTGCAGCACACTCTCACCGTGCAGCACTCTCACCGTGCAGCACTCTCACCGTGCAGCACTCTCACCGTGCAGCACTCTCACCGTGCAGCACTCTCACCGTGCAGCACTCTCACCGTGCAGCACTCTCACCGTGCAGCGCACTCACCGTGCAGCACTCTCACCGTGCAGCACTCTCACCGTGCAGCACTCTCACCGTGCAGCACTCTCACCGTGCAGCACTCTCACCGTGCAGCACTCTCACCGTGCAGCACTCTCACCGTGCAGCACTCTCACCGTGCAGCACTCTCACCGTGCAGCACTCTCACCGTGCAGCACTCTCACCGTGCAGCGCACTCTCACCGTGCAGCACTCTCACCGTGCAGCACTCTCACCATGCAGCACACTCTCACCGTGCAGCACTCTCACCGTGCAGCACACTCTCGTGCATGCGCTGAACGGCCGGCGTGATTCCGCGCACATGCAGACCGGCCGGCATGTTTTTGCGCATGCGCCCGGCGGTGCCCAACAGGCACCCGGCGCAGGAGAAAGAAGTGCACCCACAGAACAAGCCCGCCCGCAGATCGGTGGGCACCGATCGCGAGCCAGGCCATCATAGCCCCCCCCCCCCCCCCCCCCCCCCCCCCCGGGGTCGGATCCCTCACTCCCCCGCCCCCCCCGAGGACCGGCCCCGCATACTCACCTGCCAGGACCTGAGTAACCCACGCCGACGGGACTGGCCAAAAATGGACGGCCGCTCGGCCTATCGGGCCCTGGGAATCGCCGGGGGGGGTGGGGGGGGCCGCTGTCAACGACCCACGACTGGCAAGGCGGGAATTCCGACCCCGCCCGGAAAACAGCACCGGAGCATAGGGCAGCCGGCGGCTGGGTCGGCGAATCCCGGCCATTGTGCTGGCGTCTCTGGGGAAGGAAATGAACCTGTTATGGGTCCTGACTCAGGGGCGGTCGTGCTTTGCCCTGTGCAGCAGCTTGGCACTACCTGGAAGGAGACGCAGGGTGTGGGTACGAGCTACCTTCCCCACGGTGCACAATAACTGGAGTTACCCATGTTGCACCAGTGGCTGCCCACTGAAGCAGAATCTGTGTCGCCGGTTCCACATTGGCATTGACAGACGGGTGTGCCCCAGTTGGCACATGCAGGTGTCTGGGTGCTGTCTGTCTCTGGTAACAGTGTCTCCAGTTGCTTCGGCCCCGAAGGTCTACCTCGCCTACACCTCCCTGCCTTACCTTGCTCCATTAAGAAGCATTTCCAAGCCTACCTGTTTGGCCTAATCTCTCTCTTTGCAGCTCAGTATTCCAATTCTCTTCCCACACCTGGTGGTGCACCTGGGCAGACTGTTGTCTGTTTCCATAGCTAGTCATTCCCGGAACCGGTCGCTAGCCTGTCGCCGGGGCCTATAGCTTGAGGGGGCATCACTTCACACGTAGTGTGGCTGACCAGGACTCTCTCCCGTTCTCACCGCCAGCCATTGGCTTGTTTGGAAGGATTAAGCCACGTTTTGAACGGACCTTCCTTGGCCATCCTTGGGGTGAGCCTCAAACCTGAAGCTCCTGGCCCACTGGCAGGGATGTGCCTCAAGACCTCAGCTCAGTATAAGGTTTTGTTTTGTGCTCACGTGACCTACATTTTTTTTCACTGTGTTAAAGTCACTCTGTAAATACCAGTTGCTGTTGTTGGTGTAGCTGCAACTTCCTGGCAACCTTAAATCCCTCTGCTTTATCCTTCAAAATAGCCTAAGTCAAAAGTAATCCCCACTCTGGAAGCCTTGGTGAATCTAACAGATGATAAAAGCTCACTTGGCACAAGGCCCAGGACTAAACAGAAAAGAAACAACAAAAAAGGCAAAGGTTTGCAAACAGCCTCCAACTGTTGCTAGAAACCAGTCTGCAGGATCTGTTCAAAATAAACGTCTCTGTAAAACACAGTCCTGCGCAACGGTGGCAGGTTGGTCAGAAACTTAGAAATGTTTGGGATTAATGGGTCCTTGGCAGCATGGATTAGAAATTGGGCTAAGAGGATAGGAAAGAGAGGGTAGGTATCGACGAGCGTTTCTCAGACTGGAGACGGGTTGAAATTGGTGTTCCCCAGAGCTCAGTGTTGGGACCCTTGCTTGTTCTGATTTATATAAATGATTTAAAAGTGGGTATTGAGGACAAATCTCTAACTTTACAGATGACACTAAGCGAAGGAGAATAGTGAATTCTAAGGATTTTTTAAAAAAAATTTAGGGTTCATTTTTTCCAATCATGGGGCAATTTAGCGTGGCCAAATCCACCTACCCTGCACATCTGTGGGTTGTGGGGGCGAAACCCACGCAAACACGGGGAGAATGTGCAAACACTACAGGGACAGTGACCCAGAGCCGGGATCGAACCTGGGACCTCGGCGCCGTGAGGCAGCGGTGCTAACCCACTGTAAGGATGACGCTGAGCGGCTTCAGAGCGTCATTGACAAGTTGGCCAAATGGGCAGACACCTGGCAGATGAACTTTAGTGCAGAGAAATGTGAGATGCTGCATTTTGGGTGAAGAAATATGGGGAGACAATCTAGGCTCAGTGGTACAGCTTTTGAGGGGAGTACAGGAGCAGAGGGCCCTCGGGGTTCAAGTGCATAACTCTCTGAAGGTGGCCAGGCAATGTGAAACAGTTGCTAAAAAGACGTATAGGATCCTTGGGCGGGATTCTCCCGACCCGGAGCCGGGCCGGAGAATCGGCGGGACCGGTGCGAGGCCACGCCGCCCCGACGCCGGTCCGCCGATTCAACGGAGAGCGGAGAATTGGCTCCGGCGCAGTCAGCACGGCGCCAGTCGGGGGCCACTCTACGGGGGCCACCCCGGCGATTCTCGGCCCGGGGTGGCCACGCTAGAAAAGCCGAGTCCCTCCGGCGCCGTCCGCAGCTGCTCTTACCCGGCGGGACTTTGGCGTAGATGCATCTGGGGGCGGCCTGGTGGGAGGGGGAGGGGGGTCCGAACCCGTGAGGGAGACCTCCGCTGTGGCCTGGCCCGCGATCGGGGCCTACCGATCGGCGGGCCGGCCTCTCAGGCTGGGGTCCTCGACGGTGTCAACACTTAGCCTCAGGATCAGAGAATCCCGCCCTTTGGGTTTACAAATAGAGGCATCGGGTATAAAAGCAAGGAAGTGATGCTACACCTCTACAAATAATTCATCAGATCTCATTTGGATCATTGTGTTCAGTTCAGGGCACCTTATTTAAGGAAGGATGTTAAAGCCCTGGGGAGATTTCAGAGGAGATTTACTAGAATGATACCAGGGATGAGGAATTTTAGATACAAGGAAAGATTGGAGAAATTGGGCTTGTTCTCTTTGGAGCAGAGATGGTTAGGAGGTGACCTTATTGTGGTGTTCAAAATTCTGAACAATTTTGACAGGGTAAAGAAGGATATTCCGTTTCCACTAGTTGGTATGTCGGTGACTAGGGGGCGGGTCAGGATTTCAAGATGGTCAGCAAGAGAGCGAGGAGTGAGATGAAGAGAAACGTCTTTACTCAGAGAGTTGGTGGGCTTTGGAATGCGCTGCCTGGGAGAGTGGTGGAGGTGGATTCCACAGAAGGTTTCAAAAGAGAGCTGGATATATAGTTATGTGCTGTAAATAACAAAAACTTTTATGCCCATTAGGGCGGCACGGTGGCGCAGTGGTTAGCACCGCTGCCTCACGCCGCTGAGGACCCAGGTTCGATCCCGGCCCCGGGTCACTTGTCTGTGTGGAGTTTGCACATTATCCCCGTGTCTGCATGGACCTCACCCCCCACAACCCAAAATGATGTGCAGGGTCTGTGGATTGGCTGTGCTAAATTGCCCCTTAATTGGGAAAAAGAAATTGGGAAATTTGAAAAACAATTTACGCCCATTAGCCAATGCAACATTTACTGTTGGGTGTTTATTCAACCAGATATCCATATCATCGCCAAGACTGTCTACCTCCATCTCTGTAGCCATGTATCAATTAAACGGATAAAGACACCGCTGAGATTTGAACACTGGAATTCCTGTTTACTAGGCCGGTACATTAACCAACAGCCATGGTGTCAACGCTAGCTTCTTGCACCTGGTATTCTCAGGCAGTCTCCCATCAAAGTACTAAGCAGACTGGAGACCGCTTCGCTTCCGAGATCAGATGAAATTGTGCACTAATCGGACCAATATGCCCTCATTCATTTCCCATTCCTGAAGCAAGAATTATACAGCATTGTCCAACTCTGCCCCAGCCTCCAGTCACCAATTACTGAGTCCAAGCCTCCGCTACCTCTGGATTGGCCATTTTTTATGCTCTCCTGTCACACATTTTCCACAGTCCACAAAGTTGAGATCATCCAAACCTCTGCAGTCTGTATTCTAACTCGTATCCAAAACCTGTTCACCCACCGCCCTTGTGCTGTCTGACTTACATTGGCTTCTGATCCAGCAGTGTGTCGATAGTGAAATGCTCAATTTTGTTATCGGGGTGGCGCAGCGGTTAGCCCTGTTGCCTCACGGCGCCGAGGTCCCAGGTTTGATCCCGGCTCTGGGTCACTGTCCGTGGGGTTTGCACATTCACCCCGTGTCTGCGTGGGTTTCACCCCCACAACCCAAAGATGTGCAGGCTAGGTGGATTGGCCACGCTACATTGCCCCTTAATTGGAAAAAATGAATTGGGTACTCCAAATTTAAAAAAAAAAATCTTTGTTATCAAATCTGTCCACGCGTTTACCCCTCTCAGCCCCTGTGACTTCCTCAACTCAGACTTGGCCAAGCTTTTCACTTGAGAGTTGGTCGATGTGTGCCTGTGCATGAATGAATGTGAGTGTGTGTGCGTGAGTGAGTGTGAGTGTGTGTGCGTGAGTGAGTGTGAGTGTGTGTGGGTGTGTGAATGTGAGTGTGTGTGCGTGAGTGAGTGTGAGTGTGTGTGCGTGAGTGAGTGTGAGTGTGTGTGGGTGGGTAGGTGTGTGGGTGGGTAGGTGTGTGAGTGGGTAGGTGTGTGAGTGGGTGAGTGAATGTGAGTGTGTGTGTGGGTGTGTGAGTGGGTGAGTGAATGTGAGTGTGAGTGTGTGTGTGTGGGTGAGTGAATGTGTGTGGGTGTGGATGAGTGTGAGTGGGTGTTTGTGTGGGTGAGTGAATGTGAGTGTGTGTGGGTGGGTGAGTGTGTGGGTGAGTGAATGTGAGTGTGTGTGTGTGGGTGGGTGAGTGTGTGGGTGAGTGAATGTGAGTGTGTATGTGGGTGAGTGTGGGTGAGTGAATGTGTGTGGGTGTGGATGAGTGTGAGTGGGTGTTTGTGTGGGTGAGTGAATGTGAGTGTGTGTGGGTGGGTGAGTGTGTGGGTGAGTGAATGTGAGTGTGTGTGTGTGGGTGGGTGAGTGTGTGGGTGAGTGAATGTGAGTGTGTGTGTGTGGGTGGGTGAGTGTGTGGGTGAGTGAATGTGAGTGTGTATGTGGGTGAGTGTGTGTGTGGGTGGGTAGGTGTGTGGATGAGTGAATGTGAGTGGGTAGATGTGTGGGTGAGTGAATGTGAGTGTGTGTATATGG
Organism: Scyliorhinus torazame; assembly: GCF_047496885.1. NCBI lineage: Eukaryota > Metazoa > Chordata > Chondrichthyes > Carcharhiniformes > Scyliorhinidae > Scyliorhinus > Scyliorhinus torazame. Next base: position 97,223,084 of record NC_092728.1, on the reverse strand, counting down.
GTGAGTGTGTGGGTGGGTAGGTGTGTGAGAGAGTGAATGTGAGTGTGTGTGGGTGGGTGGGTGAGTGTGTGGGTGAGTGAATGTGAGTGTGTGTGTGTGGGTGGGTGAGTGAATGTGAGTGTGTATGTGGGTGAGTGTGTGTGTGGGTGGGTAGATGTGTGGGTGAGTGAATGTGAGTGGGTGAGTGAATGTGAGTGTGTGTATATGGGTGAGTGTGTGGGTGGGTAGGTGTGTGGGAGAGTGAATGTGAGTGTGTGCGTGAGTGAGTGTGAGTGTGTGTGCGTGGGTAGGTGTGTGGGTGAGTGAGTGTGTGGGTGTGTGAGTGGGTGAGTGAATGTGAGTGGGTGTGTGTGTGTGGGTGAGTGAATGTGAGTGTGTGTGTGTGAGTGTGTGTGCGTGGGTAGGTGTGTGGGTGAGTGAGTGTGTGGGCGGGTGAGTGAATGTGAGTGGGTGTGTGAATGTGAGTGTGTGTGGGTGTGTGAGTGGGTGTTTGTGTGGGTGAGTGAATGTGTGTGGGTGTGGATGAGTGTGAGTGGGTGTTTGTGTGGGTGAGTGAATGTGAGTGTGTGTGGGTAGGTGAGTGTGTGGGTGAGTGAATGTGAGTGTGTATGTGGGTGAGTGTGTGTGTGGGTGGGTAGGTGTGTGGGTGAGTGAATGTGAGTGGGTAGATGTGTGGGTGAGTGAATGTGAGTGAGTGTGGGTGAGTGAATGTGAGTGTGTGTATATGGGTGAGTGTGTGGGTGGGTAGGTGTGTGGGAGAGTGAATGTGAGTGTGTCTGAGTGTGGTTGAGTGAGTGGGTGCGGGTGAGTGTGTGTGGGTGAGTGTGAGTGGGTGAGTGTGTGTGTGTAGGTGAGTGAATGTGAGTGTGTGTGTGGGTGAGTGAATGTGAGTGTGTGTGTGGGTGAGTGAATGTGAGTGTGTGTGTGGGTGAGTGAATGTGAGTGTGTGTGGGTGAGTGAATGTGAGTGTGTGTGGGTGAGTGAATGTGGGTGAGTGAATGTGGGTGAGTGAATGTGGGTGTGTGTATGTGGGTGAGTGTGTGTGAATGAATGTGAGTGAGTGTGTGAGTGAGTGTGTGTGTGTATGGGTGAGTGAGTGTGTGTGTGGGTGAGTGAATGTGAGTGTGTGTGTGGGTGGGTAAGTGTGTGGGTGGGTAAGTGTGTGGGTGAGTGTGTGTGAATGAATGTGAGTGAGTGTGTGTGTGGGTGAGTGAATGTGAGTGTGTGTATGTGGGTGAGTGAATGTGTGAGTGGGTGTGAGTGTGTGGGTGAAGGAATGTGTGTGGGTGAGTGAATGTGAGTGGGTGTGTGTGGGTGAGTGTGAGTGGGTGTGTGTGTGGATGAGTGAATTTATGTGGGTGTGAGTGTGTGTGTGGGAGTGAGTGGGTGAGTGTGTGTGTGGGTGGGTGTGTAGGTGAGTGTAAGTGTGGGTGTGTGTGGGTGTGAGTGAATGTGTGTGGGTGAGTGTGAATGGGTGTGTATGGGTGAGTGTGAATGGGTGTGTGTGTGGGTGAGTGAATGTGAGTGTGTGTGTGTGTGGGTGGGTAAGTGTGTCACACTCGCATTCACTCACCCACTCACACTCATCCACACCCACACACTCACATTCACTCACCCACACACACACCCACTCACATTCACCCACTCACATTCACCCACTCACACACCCACACATCCACTCACACTCACACACCCACACACAGTCACTCACACCCACACACCCACTCACACTCACCCCCACACACCCACTCAATCACTGGCATTCACCCCTTTCACTCAATCAGTCTCTCACACCCTCACTCCCTCACTCTCACCCTCTCTCACTGCAGAAAATACGGAGGCATGGGATTCAGGGTGAATCAGCAGTTTGGATCAGAAATTGGCTGGCTGGAAGAAGACAAAGGGTGGTGATTGATGGGAAATGTTTCAGTCTGGAGTCCAGTTACTAGTGGTGTACCACAGGATCTGTTTTGGGGCCACTGCTGTTTGTCATTTTTATAAATGACCTGGAGGAGGGCATAGAAGGATGGGTGAGTAAATTTGCAGATTACACTAAAGTCGGTGGAGTTGTGGACAGTGCGGAAGGATGTTACAAGTTACAGAGGGACATAGATAAGCTGCAGTGCTGGGCTGAGAGGTGGCAAATGGAGTTTAATGCAGAAAAGTGTGAGGTGATTTATTTTGGAAGGAATAACAGGAAGACAGAGTACTGTGCTAATGGTAAGATTCTTGGCAGTGTGGATGAGCAGAGAGATCTCAGTGTCCATGTACATAGATCCCTGAAAGTTGCCACCCAGGTTGAGAGGGTTGTTAAGAAGGCGTACAGTGTGTTAGCTTTTATTGGTAGAGGGATTGAGTTTCGGAGCCAAGAGGTCATGTTGCAGCTGTACAAAACTCTGGTGCGGCTGCATTTGCAGTATTGTGTGCAATTCTGGTCGCCGCATTATAGGAAGGATGTGGAATCATTGGAAAGGGTGCAGAGGAGATTTACCAGAATGTTGCCTGGTATGGAGGGAAGATCTTATGAGGAAAGGCTGAGGGACTTGAGGCTGTTTTCGTTAGAGAGAAGAAGGTTAAGAGGTGACTTAATTGAGGCATACAAGATGATCAGAGGATTTGATAGGGTGGACAGCGAGAGCCTTTTTCCTCGGATGGTGATGTCTAGCACGAGGGGACATAGCTTTAAATTGAGGGGAGATGGATATAGGACAGATGTCAGAGGTAGGTTCTTTACTCAGAGAGTAGTAAGGGCGTGGAATGCCCTGCCTGCAACAGTAGTGGACTCGCCAACACTAAGGGCATTCAAATGGTCATTAGATAGACATATGGACGATAAGGGAATAGTGTAGATGGGCTTTAGAGTGGTTTCACAGGTCGGCGCAACATCGAGGGCCGAAGGGCCTGTACTGCGCTGTAATGTTCTATGTTCTACACACACCCTCCCACCCTCACACACCCTCACTCTCACCCACACGCACCCTCACTCTCACCCACACACACCCTCACTCCCTCCCTCTCACCCACACACACCCTCACTCTCACCCACACACACCCTCACTCTCACCCACACACACCCTCACCCACACACACCCTCACTCTCGCCCACACACACCCTCACACCCTCACTCTCACCCACACACACTCACTCCCACCCTCACATACCCTCACTCTCACCCACACACACCCTCACTCTCACCCACACACACCCTCACTCTCACCCACACACACACACACTCACTCCCACCCTCACATACCCTCACTCTCATCCACACACACCCTCACACTCACCCAAACACACCCTCACTCCCTCACTCTCACCCACACACATCCTTACTCCCTCGCTCTCACCCACACACACCCTCACTCCCTCACTCTCACCCACACACACACTCACTCCCACCCTCACATACCCTCACTCTCACCCACACACACACCCTCACACTCACCCAAACACACCCTCACTCTCACCCACACACACCCTCACTCTCACCCACACACACCCTCACACCCTCACTCTCACCCACACACACCTTCACTCCCTCGCTCCCTCACTCTCACCCACACACACACTCACTCCCACCCTCACATACCCTCACTCTCACCCACACACACCCTCACCCAAACACACCCTCACTCTCACCCACACACACCCTCACTCCCTCCCCCACACATGCACCCTCACTCCCACCCACACACACCCTCACTCCCACCCACATACACCCTCACTCTCTCTCACATATTCACCGTGACACCGTCTCTTCCCCCGGCCCGCTAAATCTTCTCCTCCAAGGCCCCGAACCGAACTCTCATTCCTCGGCCCCAACTCAAACTCGCTCTTACAGGCCCCCACTCACTCGCCTGGACCATGAATCGGACTCGCTCCCCCAGGCTCTGACCTAAACCCACTCTCCTGGGCCCTGACTCGAGCCCACTCTACCTGGGTCCTGACTCGAGCCCACTCTACCAGGCCCCAATTCAGACACACACTACTGGGCCCAGAGTTGAACCCACCCTCCCAGAGTCTGACTCAAACTCTACCTTCCAGGCCCCGACTCAAACCGCTCGTCTGGGCTCAGACTCAAACACACTCCACAAGGCCCTGACTCAAACTTGCCCTCCCAGGCCACGACTCAAACCCACTCTCCCAGGCCCTGGCTGGAACTCGGCGGTCTGGGCCCCGACTTGAACCTGCTTTATTGGGTCCCAATTCACCCTCGGCCTCTCAGTCCCGACTCGTCTTCGGCATCCCAGCCCCCAGCCCTGCCTTGCACTCGCTCCTCCCGGGCTTCGTGTCAGATGAACCTGGCTCCCCCGGTTCCGGTCTTGCTCTTGTTTCCCTTCCCTTGGCCCGACAGGCCTCAGCACGCTCATCAATGCAGTGGTCACTGACCCTCCAATCACTTGCAGCTGATAGGCTCGCTCGATGCCTGCCCTGGCTCTACAATCCTCCAAGATACCTGTGCTCCTCCAATGGCCTCTTGCAAATCCCCAATTTTCATCTCACCACCAATGAAGTGGCGCCTTCAAATACCTAGAGCCTAACGTCTGAAAACCATCCCCCACCCCCCCCCCCCCCCCCCCACCCCCTCGGCTCCGCCCCCTCGGCTCCGCCCCCACACCTCTCCATCTCTCTACCTTGCTTCTCTCCTTTCAGACATTTCAGAAAATCTACCTGCCTGACCAACCTTTTAGTCATTTGACCGCATCTCTCCTTCTGTGACTCGGCCTGAAACAGAGCTGAATTTCAGACCTCACCCAGGGTTAATAACACTGTTGTAGCACGAGCAATCTGGCCACCCCACCACTGTCAGCACCCTACCAACAATTGTGACACCTGCCGACAGCAGTTCTGTCAATCCCGCCGACATCGGGAGGGAGTCAGTGTGGAGCTATGCAAATTATATATATATATATATAGAATTTACAGTGCAGAAGGAGGCCATTCGGCCCATCGAGCCTGCACCGGCCATTGGAAAGAGCACCCTACTTAAGCCCATTATCATTATTATTAGAGAGTCCCTATGCAAGAGTTCGCCACCCTGCACCCTCATTCTAATGCAGAGTTGCACCTCACTAGATTGAAATCTAACCCAGCACTATATCATACCCTAACTCTTCAGTCCCCGAGATCACAAATCCAAGGAAATCGTCACTCGGTCTTGTCCCTTCTTCTCTTATCCCGTGAGCCTTTAAAATCCAGGTTTGTCCTCCTTCAGATTCTTGGATAGCAATTTTAACCTGACTCTAGGATGTCATTCAGGTTTTCACAGTCGGTCAATGTTCCTCTTCATTTTTCTTCATTGTGCCCACCTGATTTGTTGCACTGTCTGGCCACTGTCAGAGGGCTGCATGGTGCTCCGGCATCTTAAAAGGAACGTTGTTGCACATTCCGGATTGCTGAAATGCTGCACGCCCGCGGGGCCTAGAGGGAACGTTGCACCCCGTCTGCTCTTCTTCTTCATTGAGGTCCTGCCAGAGTAATATTGGACCCGGTGTGAAATTAGCATTCCGCCCTATCCTGTGGGGTCTCTCGCCTGGTGGGTGAGACAGGTTTACTCTCGCTTCACCTCTTCTCCCCTGTTATCACTCCACCATTGGAGGCCCTGCCTTCAGTTGCTGGGGGGGGGGGGGGGGCGGTGGAAAGCTCTGGAATTCCTTCCCTACACCTCTCTGTCTCTATGCCTCACTCTCTTCCTTTAAGACACTCCAGTGAACCTATTTGAATATAGAACATACAGTGCAGAAGGAGACCATTCGGCCCATCGAGTCTGCACCGAGCCACTTAAGCCCTCACTTCCACCCTATCCCCGTAACCCAATAACCCCTCCGAACCTTTTTTGGGTCACTAAGGGCAATTTATCACGGCCAATCCGCCTAACCTGCACGTCTTTGGACTGTGGGAGGAAACCGGAGCACCCGGAGGAAACCCACGCACACATTGGGAGAACGTGCAAACTCCGCACAGACAGTGACCCAAGCCGGGAATCGAACCTGGGACCCTGGCGTACGTGAAGCCACAGTGCTAACCACTTGTGCTACCGTGCTGCCCATATTTCTCTGACTAGGCTTTTGGTCATCGGACCGAGTATCTCCTTCTGCGGCTCAATGACACACTTAGATGTATAACGCTCCTGTGAAACACCTTCAGATTGTTCATTCTGTTAAAGGTGCTATGTAAATGTGAAATGTTGTTGTTCCCCCTTCCAGCCCCACTGCTGTCCTGCACAGCGGACCCTGGCCCTTCACCTAGGTATTTTTATTGAATGCACAGAATCCAAAATCAGCGTTTTGAGACAAAATAGAGTGTTCTTCTCAACAAAAATAAAGAGATAGGTCTCCAAACTTTCTGGTGGCCTTGAGTAAGAACGTCCTTGTCTTTGATCGCACTCTTGGATTCATTTTCAATTCTCCGACTCAAGTGTGCATTGCCATGGCAACAACGAGCTCCTGGCCCACCAGCAGAGAAACCACTCCCTTGCCACAGGCACTCTGTGAATGGCTTTTGGGGTTTCTAAGGGCGACGCTATGGGGCAGACTCCACCCAGTTGGCAAAACTGATAATTGGAGGGTGGATACGATCCAGAGGATTAATCGTGTGATTTACCTCTTCTGACTGACCCACCCAGTCAAACATCAGTGAATTCTTCGCTGGTTGTTGCTCTCAGCAATGTCCTGGAGACTCCAGGGCAATTCTGGAGGGTTGGCAACCCTGAGTCGGGAGGAGATGACACCGCTCTAAATATCAGAGCCATTAGAATCGGGAGTGAACTCGCGATGAAGAAGAATGAAACATACAACATACAGTGCAGAAGGAGGCCATTCGGCCCATCGAGTATGCACTGACTCACTTCCACCCTATCCCCGTAACCCAATAACCCCTCCTCAATTTATCATGGCCAATCCACCTAACCGTCTTTGGACTGTGGGAGGAAACCGGAGCACCCGGAGGAAACCCACGCAGACACGGGGAGGATGTGCAGACTCCGCACAGACAGTGGCCCAGCGGGGAATCGAACCTGGGACCCTGGAGCTGTGAAGCCACAGTGCTAGCTACTGTGCTACCATGCTGTCCAGATGGGAACCACTTACACTTTTAGTGTGATATACATCAAAACACCTTTAAACCACACTGACCAAGTCTAAAAACGAATAAGTGAAATGTGACAGGCTTAATTGATACAGGCCCTGTTTGATACTTGTAGAACTTGAAGGGAGAAACAGCAGGAACGCACGGCAGGGTAGAAATGAACAACTGGTTTATTACGGTATACACAAATAACAAAACTACAACTCCTCTGATGCACGATCAATTGCACAAAGACTAAAGTTGGGTACAACTGTGGCTTTATTATAGTCAGATGCGTGACCTCCTGCTGCAGCTGGTGAAATAGCAGGGCACTGGAGGTCATACATATTTATACAGTTCTCCCTAGGCGGAGCCAGCCGGCAGGAGCTACCGACGAACCTGTAGTGCAGGTCCTACCTTATATCTCCTATTACAGTGGTTCACCACATTCACCCCCTGTTAAAAATGAGTCCGGCGGGGGTGACGTGAAACTATATACAATTAGTGCAATTGTGTACAGTGGTAGGGAAAGAAAAGTCCATGTTGACGGTCCGGAGTCCGTCAAAGGTTCAGCCGGTCCGGTGCTTTGGTGCTTCGTTGGGAGCGGCGTAACGGTGGCGGCGAAGTCGGTGCTGGCGGTGGTAGAGGTGGCACCGATGGCGGTGGTGGCGGTGCTGATGCTGGCCAGTCATTGGGGAACTCCGGGAGCGTGCAGAAGTCCTCTTCGTCCTCTTGTGCGGAAAAGGGGAGGGGGGTTGGTCTGGTGGGGTCAATATTGGCGGCGCGGTGGGAGGTGGGGGGGGCGCATTGGTGGGGCGGTGTGTTGGGGTGGAACCTGACGGTGCCAGGTCCCTGAGTGAGACAGTATCTTGGCGGCTGTCGGGGAACTCAACGTAGGCATATTGAGGATTGGCGTGGAGCAGGTGAACCCTGTCCACCAAGAGGTCTGCCTTGTGGAGTCGGACGTGTCTACGGAGAAGGACCAGTCCTGGAGCAGCGAGCCAAGTCGGGAGCGACACCCCGGATGTGGACTTTCTGGGGAAGGTAAAAACACGTTCATGGGGTGTGTTATTAGTGGCGGTGCACAATAGTGACCAAATGGAGTGTAGAGCGTCAGGGAGGACCTCCTGCCAGCGAGAGGCTGGGAGGTTCCTGGACCATAGGGCTAGCTGGACGGCCCTCCAAACCGTCCCATTCTCCCGTTCTACTTGCCCGTTTCCCCAGGGGTTGTAGCTGATCGTCCTGCTGGAGGCTATACCCCTGCTGAGCAGGAACTGATGTAGCTCATCACTCATGAATGAGGATCCCCTGTCACTGTGGATGTAGGCAGGGAAACCGAACAGAGCGAAGATGGTGCTGAGGGCCTTGGTGATGGTGGCAGACGTCATATCGGGGCATGGGATGGCGAAGGGGAATCTGGAGTACTCATCGACCACACTGAGAATGTACGTGTTACGGTCGGTGAAGGGGAGGGGCCCTTTGAAATCCACGCTGAGGCGTTCAAAGGGGCGGGAAGCCTTCACCAGGCGCGCACGGTCCGGCCGGTAGAAGTGCGGCTTTCACTCCGCACAGACCTGGCAGTCCCTGGTGACTGTCCTGACGTCCTCGACGGAGTAGGGCAGATTGCGAGCTTTGACCAGATGGTACAATCGAGTGACCCCCGGGTGACAAAGGCTGTCGTGTAGGATTATAGGTGGAGAGCTCGATTCTCCACCGCAAGATTTTATCATTTTTGATCTTGCCCCGCTGTGTGTTATTGAACATGAAGGCTACCGACCGTTGGTCCGTAAGGAGAGTGAATCTCTTACCGGCCAGGTAATGCCTCCAATGCCGCACAGCTTCAACGATAGCTTGGGCCTCCTTTTCGACGGATGAGTGTCGAATTTCAGAGGCATGAAGGGTGTGGGAAAAGAATGCCACGGGCCTGCCTGCCTGGTTTAGAGTGGCGGCAAGGGCGACGTCTGAAGCGTCGCTTTCTACTTGGAAAGGCAGTGACTCGTCCACTGCGCGCATCCCGGCCTTGGCGATATCTGCTCTGATGCGAACGAAAGCGTGTTGTGCCTCGGCCACGAGGGGGAATTGGGTGGACAGAATGAGTGGGCGGGCCTTGTCCGCATAGTTTGGGACCCACTGAGCGTAGTAGGAAAAGAACCCCAGGCAGCGTTTGAGAACCTTGGGGCAGTGGTGGAGGGGAAGTTCCATAAGGCGGCGCATGCGGTCGGGGTCGAGCCCGAGAAGTCCGCTTTGGACTATATAGCTGAGAATGGCTAACTAGGTCGTGCTGAACACACACTTCTCTTTGTTGTAGGTCAGGTTGAGAAGAGTGGCAGTGTGGAGGAATTTATCGAGGTTGGCATCATGGTCCTGCTGGTCATGGCCACAGATGGTGACATTATCTAAGTAGGGAAAGGTGGCCCGCAAACCGTACTGGTCGACCATTCGGTCCATCTCCCTTTGGAAGACCGAGACCCCATTTGTGACACCAAAAGAGACCCGAAGGAAGTGGTAGAGGCGACCGTCCGCCTTGAAGGCAGTGTATGGCCGGTCCGACTTCCGAATGGGGAGCTGGTGGTAGGCGGATTTCAGGTCAATTGTTGAGAAGACCCGGTACTGCGCAATCTGATTGACCATATCAGATATGCGTGGGAGGGGGTACGCGTCGAGCTGCGTGTACCGATTGATGGTCTGGCTGTAGTCCACGACCATCCTGTGTTTCTCCCCAGTTTTAACCACTACCACTTGAGCTCTCCAGGGGCTGTTGCTGGCCTCGATAATACCCTCCTTAAGCAGCCGCTGGACTTCGGACCTGATGAAGGTCTTGTCCTGGGTGCTGTACCGTCTGCTCCTAGTGGCAATGGCCTTGCAAACCGCAGTTAGATTGGCAAAAAGGGAGGGGGGATCGACCTTGAGGGTGGCGAGGCTGCAAATGGTAAGGGGGAGTAAGGGCCCGCTGAATTTGAGGGTGAGGCTCTGGAGGTTGCATTGGAAGTCCAGGCCCAACAGGAGTGCAGCGCAGAGATTAGGAAGGACATAGAAGCGGAAGTTACTAAACTCTACGCCCTGGACTTTGAGGGTGACTGGACAAAAGCCTTGGATCGTGACGGAGTGGGATCCGGAGGCTAGAGAGATCCTTTGGCAGGGTGGACCGCGAGGGAGCAGCGCCTTACCGTATCTGGGTGAACGAAGCTTTCGGTGCTCCCGGAGTCCAGCAGGCACGAGGTCGCGTGGCCGTTGATTTTAACCGTCGTCGATGTGGTGGCCAGGTTGTGCGGGCGAGATTGGTCCAGCGCCATCAAAGCGAACTGTGGGTAGCCATCGGATGCTTCGGGTGGCGAGCGAGTGCGGTTCCGATGTCTGGATGTCCGGCGACCCTGTGGGGAACAAGATGGCGGCGCCCATGGTGCGCACATTGCGGGGTCGGGACAAGATGGCGGCGCCCATGGTGCGCACATTGCGGGGTCGGGACAAGATGGCGGCGCCCATGGTGCGCACATTGCGGGGTCGGGACAAGATGGCGGCGCCTATTGGTCGCACATGGACCCGGGAGGAGAAGATGGCGGCTTCCATTATGCGTCTGGCCTGGGGGAGGGGGCGATAGCGGGCGTGATCGCATCGACTGCGCGGGCCTGGCACACAGCCGCGAAGTGGCCCTTTTTACTGCAGGCTTTACAAACGGCAGTGCGGGCCGGACAGTGTTGGCGGGGGTGCTTCTGCTGACTGCAGAAGTAGCAGCGGGGACCCCCGGGGTGCGTGGATCGGCGTGCGGCGCAGGCGTATTGCGAAGGCAGGGCCCCGGCTGAGGAGGTCGGCGGCGGGGTCCAGGAGGGGTAGGGAGGAGTAGAAGGGTGGGCAGCGCGGCGGGAAATGTACGATTGTACGTTACGGGATGCAACCGTCATGGAGAGCGCCAAGGTTTTCGTCTCCGCCAGTTCGAGCGTGGCCCCTTCCAGCAATCGTTCTCGGATGCGGTCCGACATAATCCCCGTCACGAAGGCATCGAAGGAGATTCGAGTGTTCGGCGGCCGTGACGGCCTGACAGTCAAAGTCCCGGACGAGTGGGATTAGGGCCCCCCAGAAGTCTTTGATGGACTCAACAGGTAGTTGCGAGCGGGTGGCAAGTACATGCCTGGCGAAGAGCATGTTCGTCTTTTGCGCGTAGTGTTCCTTAAGGAGTTCCATTGCTTTTGTGTAATTCGTGGCGTCTTGGATCAACGGGAACACGCTGGAGCTCAGTCTGGAGTACAGGATGTTTATCTTCTGAGCCTCCGTTGGCGCGGGGTCCGCTGCGTTGATGTAGGCCTCAAAACATGCTAGCCAGTGAGTAAAGTCTTTTCTGGCGTCGGGCGAGTGCGGATCCAGCTGCAGGCGATCTGGTTTCATTCTGATATCCATTCTGTGAAAAATCTGACTGTAATAAATTGATGCACGATCAATTGCACAAAGACTAAAGTTGGGAACAACTGTGGCTTTATTACAGTCAGATGCGTGGCCTCCTGCTGCAGCTGGCGAAATGGCAGGGCACTGGAGGTCATGCATATTTATACAGTTCTCCGTGGGCGGAGCCAGCCGGCAGGAGCTCCTGGCGAACCTGTAGTGCAGGTCCTACCTTACATCTCCTATTACAGTGGTTCACCACAGGCAGGGTAGAAATGAACAACTGGTATTTTACGGTATACACAAATAACAAAACTACAACTCCTCTCCCCCAAGGGCCACTCCCTGACCTGCGCCTTGTTAATGGGAAACTCCACCCGAATTACCAGGCGAGTTCATACCCAGCTGCTTTTGTAAAATAAATTTAGAGTACTCAGTTCATTTTTTCCACTTAAGGGGCAATTTAGCGTGGCCAATCTACCTACGCTGCACATCTTTGTGTTGTGGGGGCGAAACCCACGCAGACACGGGGAGAATGTGCAAACTCCACACGGACAGTGACCCAGAGCCGGGATCGAACCTGGGACCTTGGCGCCGTGAGGCAGCAGTGCTAACCCACTGCGCCACCGTGCCGCCCCCTACTCAGCTGCTTAAGGGGGGAATCATATACAGCACAATCCTTGGCACAAAGGGGATAACAATACGCAACAGAAAAATGTGTCCTTCACGATTCATTCACTGATTTAAACTTACCATAGCAAAAATATGAGAGGGTGGCTGCTTCGGAGTCAAGGCCCACTGTCTCCTCACATGTCTCCAGACACCCCTTCAAAACTCCATTTTGGATTTTTAGGTGTGCGGTGTGTGAGGTTGGGTAGAACGAGCCTGGGTAGCTCCCTGTCCCTTCCAAATACCACGTTTGAATTTCTAATGAGACCAGACTCCTGTTCTTCTCATTTCTCGTACATTCTTTATTGGGCACAAAGGCAGTCTCTAAAGGCAGGTCGGACTGCCCTTAATTTCCTCCTCCCGTCTTCGTCAATCAGGCACTGTGCAGCCGCCATTGTGAGACAGGCTCCTGGCCTGCTTGCAGTCCTCTTATTCCCATCACCTTGAATCAATAACTGGGAGATAGAAGATGGTATAGGTGACATTGCCCTGTTTTTCCGTTGAGGCTCAGTTGGCAGGACTCTGATTTGCCGCTGAGTCAGGTGGAGATGGTACAAGCCACTTGTGCACAAAACCGCGCGGTCCTGAGAGAGTGCTGCACCGGTGGCGGTGCTGATTTTAAATGCTCAATTGAGGCCTTGCCTGCTCTCTCAGGTGGCAGAGAAAGGACCCGCAGCACTATTTCAAAGTCATCCCTGACATCCTGTCCGACATTTATCCCTCAAACAACCGCAAAGCAAAAACATTGGTCTGGATTTTTCGGCAGCGCCCACCGCAAGATGGCCACGGACGGGACGGGGACCATGTAAAGGTCCATTGACCTCGGGCGGGAATTTCCGGTCACTGAGCGGGCCCGGCCGAAGAATCCCGCCTGTAAACTACCATCATATTGCTCTGTGTGGGATCCTGCTGTTTGCAAGTTGGAAGCGACTGCACCTCAAACATTCTTCATGTACTTTGGAACACCCTGAGACTGTGAAAGGCTCCATATAAATGAAAGTCTTTCTTTCTGTCTGTGGTCCTGGAGCTGGCCTCTTTGACCCCTCCACACAGTGACATTGAAATTGGGACTCAATGATGTGGAAGGTCCATCCATCCTCATGTTGCAGAATAACGCACCGTGTACTGATGCTCAGCTGATCACTGCGTTGCACAGTCCCTGACATCTACCACCCTAATCTTACTGCTGTTCGTGATTTAAGAGATTCCATACAGCTAACTGCAGTATCCTAAGAAGCCCCGTGGTTAACTAAATGGGCCATCTGTTGCTTTCATTCTTCAGCGACTTGTTCAGTAATGTGATAGGATTGCGCAGAGTCGAAAGGAAGCTGCCCGACTTACTCTGGGCCACAACCTCACAGTCTCCAGCCTCGCTCCAAAAATAGAAGATAGCGAATAGCATTCACATCCACCCTTAAGCGTCCAAATTACACGGAAGGTCTTCAGAGGCCCATATTAACCAAAACGGACAAATTCGAGTTTTAAGCATGTTTTCTCATGCTCAAGTTGCACTGCTTTGCATTCTGCCAATGTTGCGGCGATGTGCATGGGTGCTGAGCTGGTGACTGCGTAGCGCTCACCCTGGATATATTGATCCAAATTGGCCAACTGCTCATGTTAGCTGTTCCCAGGAGGGGGCTCCCTGAATGGCTCAGCCAGTTAAAAAAAAAAACCATGCCCAGGATTCAACCACTCATCTAGGGTCATCCGGGACACAGTGGGTAACACTCATGTCTCTGAGTCAGCAGGTTGTGGATTCAAGTCCCACTCCAGAGACCCAAGTTAGAATTTGGGCTAACGTGTTAGTGCACTGACACTGAGGGAGTGCTGCACTGTCAGAGGTAGCATCTCCCAGCTGGGGCATTGAACCAAGTTCCCCTTTGCTCTCTGAAATGGATATAAAGGATCCTGTGTGACTATTTTGAGGAAGAGTGGAGGAGTTAGCCTCAGTTTCCTGCCCAACATGTATCCCTCAATCAATGTCACTGAAAACAAACGCAGATTATCTGGTCATTATCATCCTGCTGTTTGTGGGAGCTTGCTTTGCACAAAATGGCTGTTTCTTGCATTGCAACAGCGAATGTGCTTCAAAAGCATTTTGTGGACTGTAAAGTGCTGGCCTCATTGAAGGGCTGAATGGCCTACTCTTATTTCTTATGGTCTCATGGGACATCCTGAGGTTGTGAAAGGGGCTATATAAATGCAGGTCAATCTTTCTGTGCTGAATTAGGCTGTAGAGTTTTGAGAACTGGGGCTGCCCCTTCTCAGAGATTGTCTAACACTCACTGTTAGAATTGACTGAAACAGAATGGTCCGTTGGATAAGGGACAATTGGAATCATATCCCAGTGGAGTCAAAACATTTGGATTATTTTATTTAGTTAATGCAAATCCCTGAAGCCAAGCGATAGCTGCCTCATTTGCTGAGTTTGAGATAGTCATCAACTCCACAACTTAGTCTGTAGCAGGGACACTCCTCAGTAATGTGGAGCATACTTTGTGTTTCTCCACAAGGGGTATGTACTGAGGCCCCAGTGGTGGAGGTTGGCTGCACAGTGGGCCTTGGCTTGTCCTGAGCCTACTTAGCAAGGGCCATTCTTGCCATGGTAACTCAACATTCGGTAGATGGGGTTTGTCTCAAGGAATTTGTTCGTTGCTTCCCGTCCGTATCTCCCATTTGTTGGTCCAAAAGATATCCGCAGGTCAATCTTGGTCAGGGTGGGTGCTCCATGTGGGGGTGCCGAGGTGGTAGGTGGGTTCAACAGGTCTTCATGGAGAGGCAACTGAGGAAAACCTCGGAGGAAGAGAGTGAATCAGTGGGAAAATAAAGATTTGGGCTGCTTGGCGCAACACCTGTTTTCTCGTCTGTGTTCACTGCAGGAATTTTTTTTTTAGTTTAAAAAAAATAACTTTAGAGGACCCAATTAACTTTTTCCAATTACGGGGCAATTTTAGTGCGGCCAATCCACCTACCCTGCACATCTTTTGGGTTGTGGGGGCGAAACCCACGCAAACACCGGGGGGGAATATGCAAACTTCACCTGGGATCGAACCTGGGACCTCGGTGCCGCGAGGCAGCAATGCTAACCACTGTGCCACCATGCTGCACCCCCCCCCCCCTCCCACCCACCCCCCGCACTGCAGGAATAGTCAAAATTGTCAATCCATCGTGCAGAGAACCTACCTCCCAGTGGAAAATGCACGTTGGAGTCACTGCACTCAGTCACCTCTTAGCCTGTGTCTTGTGCTGAGATCGATTGTTTCGTCCAAGTACAAGTGGACTGGGTAGAATAGCCAGAATAAACTTTTCTCAATCGTAGAATAGTACAGCTCAGAAAGAGGCCAATCGGTGCAGTGAGTCTGTACTAGCTCTTTCGAAGAGTAATGAGCTCCATTCCCCTGCTCTTTCCCCACAGCTGTGCTTCAAATATCTATCCAATTCACCGTTGAAAGCTTCCATTGGACCTGTTCCCACCAACCTATCAGATAGTGAATTCTTAACCCTAACCACTTGTTGCATAACAATGCTTTTCTTCATGCTAGCCCTGGTTCTTTCTCCAACTATCTTTAACCTGTATCCTCTGCTTATTTACCGAAACACCTCTTACTGAATCCCCATTTAGCCTTCTCTACCCAACTGTAATCCTACATTCCTGGCCCCCCAACTGAAATACAGACAACACGCAGACTGAACTGAGGACGGGGAAGATAAGCCACATTCTCACTCGTGTTGCGACTCAATGACCCCTGTTGGAAGGTTCACATGTGGATAGTTGGTTCGACTCAATCACCTGCTGACATTCACTGCCTAGAATCTCGATTCGTGCGTAAGGAAGCTTGGATGAGGCAGTGGAGGTCACTGTTTATATAGAATTTACAGTGCGGAAGGAGGCCATTCGGCCCATCGAGCCAGCACCGGCCATTGGAAAGAGCACCCTACTTAAGCCCACGCCCCCACTCTATCCCCGCCACACAGTAACCCAACCTAACCTTTTTGATACTAAGGGGCAATTTAGCATGGCCAATCCACCCAACCTGTACATCTTTGGACAGCGCAAGGGAACCGGAGCACCCGGAGGATCTAATGACTGAGGAACCAAACCCCCAAACCTTCAGACGACTAAAGGACATCAAAGGTTACCAAGAGTGGGAACGAAGTAACAGGAAGTGACCAGAGGCAAGGTAAGAGGAGGTTTTTGGAGACAGTTCAAATGGTGGCAGATCCTATCAGCACTGGTAGAGCAGAGGGCGGGGAGGAGGGATATGTGCAGCAGAGCAGAATCTGAATAGTTGGGTGCTGGGATGGAGGGCTGGAGAGGAGGAGGTTACTAAGGCAGGGTGAAACAGAGACAGGAGAGAAGGTTAACAAGGGGCAGGAAGTAGAATGGGATACGATGCAAGTGGCAGAGGGTCAATTTGTACACACAGCGGTGTCCTGGAGGCTGCAAACAAAGCACTGGAGATTGAACGGCAATGTGTTGAAGTCACTAATCTGATTTCCGCACCGACGAGAGTGGCACAGTGGTTAGCACTGCTACCTCAGCGCCAGGGACCCGGGTTCAACTCCAGCCATGGGTAACTGTCTGTGTGGAGATTGTACGCACTCCGCGTGTCTGCATGGGTTTCCTCCGGGTGCTCCGGTTTCCTCCCACAGTCCAAAGATGTGCACGTTAGGTGAATTGGTCAAACTAAATTGCCCCTTACTATCCAAAGGTTCGGGTGGGGTTACGGGGTTTGGGTGGAGTCGTGGGCCTGGGTAGGGTGCTCTTTCCAAGAGTCGGTGCAGAGTCAATGGGCCGAATGGCCTTCTGCACTGCCAAGATTCTCTGAATCTATGACCCTGAGAGTCAACCGGAAACGTAGGGAGGCAATGTGGTGGATGTGAGTCCTTTGGACTGCTAGGAAACTGTTTAAACTTTTAATCTGAATGTTTTTGATGCCTCTTTATGAATATTAAAATGTAGGGCGGTATTCTCCCCCCCCCCCCCCCCCCCCCCCCCCCCCCCCCCCCCCCGCCAGCCGCCGGATGGGAGAATCGCCGGGGCTCCGCGCGAATCGCGCCATGCCGCCCCGACACCCGCACGCGATTCTCCCACCCCCCCCCCCCGAAACCAGCACCGCACGAATTGCGCCGGGCCGCTCGGAGAATCGCCGCAAACGGCGAGCGGCGATTCTCTGGCCCAGATGGGCCGAGCGGCCGCGCGTCAATGGCCTAGTCCCGCCGGCGCCGTCCACACCTGGTCGCTGCCGGCGGGCACTCGTCGCGAAGGCTTGGGGGGCTCCGTTCCCGGGAGCGGGGGGGGGGGCTCCGGAGTGGCCTGGTACGCGATCGGGGCCGGCCTCTCTGTCGGCGGGCCTCCTTTCTTCCGCCGGCGAGCCTGGATCCATCCGCCATGTTTGTGCGGGGAGGACGGCCAACGCACGTGCGCTGGTTGGCGCCGGCCCAACTGCGCATGCGCGGGACCCAATTTTATGCGGCGCCGGGTGTCTGACGCCGCGCCGAGGCCCCGCCCCCGTAAATCCCGCGACGCCCCCTGCTAGTCCCACGGAGGGGGGAGGATAGGGGTCTGGGAACGGGCGCCGAAGCCGGAGTAAAACACTCCCGGTTTTTATCCGGCGTCGGCACTTAGACTCCCGTTGGGAAAATCCCGCCCGTAATTTCCTTTATCCCTGCCCAGAAAGAGCAACACACAGTGAACACTATTATTCACATTCACTGACCTGAACACAACTCTTAAACAGATAGCGGAACTCACCAGCAACAACAAACACTGTTTACACTAGACGGTAAAACTTAATTAGGTTATATTACAAAGCCATGGGCTTAAGTGTTGCACTATTTTCCTCTGAGGTTTGGTTGCTGTGAAATTGAATCCATTACTAATTAATCTCTTGTGTATTCATTGCACTCTTAATCTCTTGTGTATTCATTGCACTCTTAACTTTATCTTTGAAAAGGTATTGAAAGTAAGTCCCACCTTCCTCTACACCCTATTGCATAACATGGCCTGCTCACTTAGAACACAGAACATAGAATTTACAGTGCAGAAGGAGGCCATTCTGCCCATCGCGTCTGCACCAGCCCTTGGAAAGAGCACCCCACTTAAGCCCCACACCTCCACCCTATCCCCTTAACCCAGTAATCCCACCGAACCATTTTTGGACACTAGGGGTAATTTATCATGGCCAATCCACCTAACCTGCACATCTTCGGACTGTGGGAGGAAACCGGAGCACCCGGAGGAAACCCACGCACACACGGGGAGAACGTGCAGACTCCGCACAGACAGTGACCCAAGCCGGGAATCGAACCTGGGACCCTGGAGCTGTGAAGCAAACGTGCTGACCACTGTGCTACCGTGCTGCCCTTTTAGGACTTCAACTGACTCTCCACCTGTACCCCCCCTAAACCAAAACTAAACAATACTGGTTTTAACCTCTGGATCCTCATCCATGGATTTGCAGTTCTGGTCAACACGCTTTCAGAAAGACATTATGGTTGAGAAAGTGCAGAGGAGGCAGAGGAGATTTACCATCTTTGCTCATGGGGAAAGATCCTGGGGGAGCTGGGCTTGCCCCCCCCCCCAGTGCTCAGCAGAGGGTGAGGGCCTGCCATGGTGGGGGGGGGTGCGCTGGGAAGAGGGGCAAAGTGTCTGGAGGGTCAGCTTGCATTGCAGAAGGAAGTGATAGAGGCATCATAATGTTTTGCAAAAAGATGTTTAATGTGTTGTACAAACCCCCACTCCCCTCCGAGGTGTTCTCCTCAGAGTCAGGAGAGGGAGCCACCCGGGGCGAGCCAGTGCCGTCGGCTGGAGAGCCTGCGGGAGAACGGACATCCCTGTGGGAGGGATGGGTCAGTCAGTAAGGCAGTAATGTCTCACGTTTGACAGGTCCCTCCGGGTTAAGCCCGTTGGTTCCTCACCTCTGCAGCATTCACCAGTCTCCACCTGGCTGACCGATCTATCCTCCAGGGCCCGCTCCTCGAAGGAGGAACACCCCTCTTAATCTTATGTCTGGCACCCCTCTGCCAATCTGGGTCCTCTTCCGACGATTATGGGAGAGCTTTTCCTGAGGAGGCACAGAGAGGGCATCGTTAGCCACACGCGTGGTTCACAGTGGTGGGAGAGGGGGTGTGAAAGTGGGTTTGGGAAGGTTGAGAGGGGGAGGGAGGACAAGGGATGTATGCTCCCTTGGAGGGTGTATGCTCCCTTGGGGGGGTGTATGCTCCCTTGGGGGGGGGGGTGCTCTCTTGGGGGGGTGCTCCCTTGGGGGGTGTATGCTCCCTTGGGGGGGGGGGTGCTCCCTTGGGGGGTGTATGCTCCTTTGGGGGGGGGTGCTCCCTTGGGGGGGGGGGGGGTTGCATTGGTGTCTACTCACTCGTGCTGCCAGGTGTAGGTCGTTAACCTTTCTCCTGCAATGAGGCTTGTCCTCCTGGTCATACTCCTCGAGCTGCCGCCACCTCGTCCCAGGCAGCACTGGCTGCCTTGTGGCTCACCCTCCGGGACCCCCGGGGGAACAGGATATCCCTCCTGGCCTCCACCGCGTGTAGGATCCTCCCTAGGTCAGCATCCCCGAATCTTGGGGCTGGTCTCCTGGGCGCCATTGTTGCGAGCTGGCTGGGGTTTGGCTGAACAAGTACAGCTTAAGTGCTGCTCGGCCTTGTTAGCTTGGGGGGGGGGGGGGGGGGGGCTGGTGGTGCGCGGTGCCGGCTAATCAGCTGCCGAGCCTTCATTTGCGACGAGAAGCCTGTGAGGCCTCGTTAGGTGGACCAATTAACGTTGAATTGCGTTACCGGCCTCGCTGGGCCGAGTGTCGGGAAGCTCACGGCAGTCCGTGCTCGCTACCACACTTCGACATTTTTCTGGATAATTGCATCTTATATGTCACTTTAGTCAAGATCTCAGAGATGGTAAATATATCGAATCAGCCTTCAGGAGATAGCTTTATCTATTTACACATGCACGACATACAAACACAGACACGCACACACCTCATTATTGTCATCATTCCAGGTTTTCACTCTTCGATAGAAACAATAAACAGCTAGTTACACTGCACGGTAGCACAATGGTTAGCGCTGTTGCTTCACAACGCCAGGGACCTGGGTTCGATTCCTGGGTGGGGTCCACTGTCGATGTGGATTCTGCACGTTCTCCCCGTGTGTGCGTGGGTTTCCTCCAGGTGCTCCGGTTTCCCCTCCACAAGTCCCGAAAGACGTGCTTGTTAGGTGAATTGGACATTCTGAATTCTCCCTCAGTGTACCCGAACAGGCGCCGGAGTGTGGCGACTAGGGGTGTTTTCACAGTAACTTCATTGCAGTGTTTTTTTTTTTGTTATAAATTTAGAGAGTACCCAATTCACTTTTTCCAATTGAGGGGCAATTTAACATGGCCAATCCACCGATCCGGCACATTTTTGGGGTTGTGGGGGCGAAACCCACGCAAACACGGGGAGAATGTGCAAACTCCACACGGACCGTGACCCAGAGCCGGGATCGAACCTGGGACCTCGGCACCGTGAGGCCGCAGTGCTAACCCACTGCGCCTCCGTGCTGCCTCATTGCAGTGTTAATGTAAGCCTACTTGAGACAATTATTATTATTCGCCTAGACCCCCTTCACTGTCCCAAAGCCCTTGGTTAGAACAGGCTGGGCGCTGCCTGCTGTGGTTCAGCAGCCCAACGCCTACGTCGATGATCTGGTCCACGGCTAGGGCCACGCATCCGTGGGACAGTCCCCCCCCCCCCCCCCAAGTTGGAGTTAGCTCCCATATGAGGGGGGAGAGGGAACATCGGGCCCCCACTAACAGCAGTCCTGGGGCAGAGTGTTTTTATTTTGGGATGATGGGCGTGTACATTCTTTTGACCCT